>NW_026088428.1:23180-46288 GCF_022605725.1 Anthonomus grandis grandis
ACACATCTCGTGAGAGTCTTTTCGGGTCGATGTTTTCGGGTTGGCATTAAAATGATCTAAAATGTTTTCATCGCGAGCTTAATTGTCCCTTTGATAATTTTCTGGCGTCGGTATTTCAAAACTTCCATGAGTTCTAAGGTTCATGACAAGCCTAGCGAATAGTCTTGGACCTGGCTGTTGTCTCTCAGGATACAGTTCCAAATATCTAGCGATTGCAAGATTTGCATTTCTATTACATGTAATATAACATTCCAATATGTCAAATTTTTCTTCACTGGTATATCGCATGGCTATTTTCGGAAATTAAAAATTTAAACAAAACTCACTAAAGACAAACGAAAACAACTAGATACGAAAAACCTATTAACCACTGATAAGAACAAGAACAAAAAATTAACAAGATAAGAACTACCAAACAAGATAAAAAGTTAAATCAAATAAATAATATTTTGCAAAACTGTCAGTAAATGACGCTAAATAATTAAACTCCGCGAAAAATGAACTTTGTAACTTTTTTACATTATACATTATTTTAAAGGGAAAAAAATCTTTTTAATTAGCTAAAAAAACAAAATGACCACCATAAGAAAAAAAGAAGTTGAGGATGGAATCTCAGAACCGAAACGTCGCAAACAAAAACTGATTTCAGGTATGCATTTACCTTAAAAAGTTGTCCTAATAATGTTTTTACACATTTTAAAAATACGTTGAAATAAAAAAAAATACAGCCCTTTTTCAAAAATGCAACTTTTTGATTTTTTCCAAATATTTCAAAATCGGAAAAAGATAAATCGTTCTGAAAGCGGCACTTAATTGGTAACTAAATGCCCTACAACTTTCCCCATTTAACCAATTTTCTATCTTTTATAGTTTCCAAGATACCCATACATGTACACCCAATTTGGGCCACACTGTATATGGCCAAGGAATATTTATTGAACTATAGTATATACGTATATCATATACGATTCTGTTTACAAAAGAGAGAAAATTTCGGGATTTAAAAAAATTGATCCGGGATTTACATATCTAGTTTTTAAACTTGATTAATATACCTCAAATATTTTATGAGATTCTTCTGAAAAATCACTGTTTTTCGTCCATGTTATCCAATCTAATCTACGCTGTTTTTATACTAAATATTAATATAGAAAATTGTTGCAAATTTAAATAAATAGCGTTATTAAATTAAATATTGAATATATATTTTCTGGAAAAATATTATTTTTTATTAACAAAACCCTTACACCCACCACCCACCCCAATTATTTAGCCAGTAAGAAATTCTTTTGAAAAATCACCGTTTTTCATCAATATTATCAAATCTAATACCACTGTTTTTGTATTAAATATTTATTAATATACGTATATATAATTATATTATATTTAAATAAACAAACTGTGTTATTAGATTTGATATTAACAACAAAACAAGCTGTTATTCATGCGTCTTATTTTGGAAAACAATGATTTTGAAAATAATTTCTTACTGGTCAGTTATGAGGGGTGGGGGGGGGGGTTAATAGTAGGGTTAATGAAAAACGTGTTTTTTGCACAAAATAATTGCCTGAGAGAAAAATTCTTTTTATGAAAATTATAGATTATAAAAAAATGTATAGTTTTTATATCTATACTTTTCTCACATAACCTTAAGGTTTTCGAGTAAAACATGAAAAAACTCTGTTTTATTACTCGAAAGCTAGATTTATCGCTATGAAAATTGCAGTAGTAACTCAAATATCTTATGAAATTCTTCTGAATTTTTATGAAATTTAAAAAAAAATATTTTAAGAAAATCTTTGTTTTCGTCTATGTTATCTAATTTAATAAGGCTGTTTTTATACTAAATATTTATATATAAATTTTTTTTTCATTTAAATAAACAGTGTTATTAAATTAAATATTGAATATATATTTTCTGGAAAAATATTATTTTTTATTAAAAAAACCCTTACACCCACCACCCACCCCAATTATTTAGTCAGTAAGAAATTCTTTTGAAAAATCACCGTTTTTCATCAATATTATCCAATCTAATAGCACTGTTTTTGTATTAAATATTTATTAATATACGTATATATAATTATATTAAATTTAAATAAACAAACTGTGTTATTAGATTAAATATTAACAACAAAACGAGCTGTGTCTTATTTTGGAAAACAATGATTTTTGAAAATAATTTCTTACTGGTCAGTTATGACGGGTGGGTGGGGGGTTAATAGTAGGGTTAATGAAAAACGTTTTTTTTTGCACAAAATAATTGCCTGAGAGAAAAATACTTTTTATGAAAATTATAGATTATAAAAAAATGTATAGTTTTTATATCTATACTTTTCTCACATAACCTTAAGGTTTTCTAGTAAAACGTGAAACAACTCTATTTTATTTCTCGAAAGTAAGGCCTATTATGAAAATTGTAGTAGTTGGGCCATTTTTTATCCGAAATAAGTGGACATTTACTTTTTTAAGATAAGTTATTAAGTTTTGAAAAAATTTAATTTAATTTTTGGTTCTAGCCAATTTTTCATTGTCTAGGTTCAAAAATACAGTTTTTAAGTTAAAATTTTTGGTACATTTATCAACCATATTATGTGATTTCAGAAAAACTTTCGATAGTGTTAATCTTGAGGTATTCGTTTCTTGAGGGATAAGGGTTATCGCACATATTTAAAAAATCGCAGATAGACAATAAAATTGTGCAATAAGAATGCTGAATCTGTTTTTTCTGAATAAGAGGGTACTACAAGCGTCAATCCCAGGATCGACTCTATTCCTCCTGTATATAAATTATTTATATTCATTCATGGCAGCTGCAGATGTCATTATGTTTGTAGATGACCGATTTTTCCTGTAAAACAAAAAAGCAAACAAACACAGTGGATTCAAACATTAAGAGATGGTGTGTATATAATGAAATACAAATAAAGAGTCAGAAAATATACTAAATATTAGAGCCCTACAAAAGTAAAAAATAATATAAAACTGTTACCAAAGGGCTAATTTTAGGCAATAAGCTAAATTGGAAAAATCATTGAGTAATAAAAACCTAGTTGGAGTATGTTACTGCTTTAGATTTCTTCGAATGAGACAAATACAAGCTGATATATTGAAAACTATGTACTATGCTTAAATATAGCATTCTGTTCTGGGGTACCTCAGCTGATTGGTAGAAAATATGCTATGCGACTCTTAGCAGAAGTACAAAGACAGGTATCTGCAAAGCTTCTATGTTCGTTTATTAAAACAGAGTCCAGAGTACATTTAATTTTATATCCTAGGCATCAATTTAAAAAAATATATAATGAAGACCCTGTTGATAGAAAAGCTTTATTACTCTGTAGAAGAGTTCCTAGATGATAGATTAAATTAATATGGTAATTTTAACTGTTTTTAAAATTCCTAAATTTCTGTAACATAAATACTGATATTCCTCGTTTATAATTTTGTGTAAAGTATATTTAAATTAATATTTATTTATGAGAAGATTCCATACAGCTTCTGTATCTTTTTTTTTAATTGTAACAAAATTGTGGAAATAAAAATAAATTGAAAAATCAAATAGTTAGTCTATATTATCATGGGTCCAATGGAGGACTTTTATTAATCGATCATATCGACTTAGTTTGACAAAGAACTGAACGAAAGATTCAATTATCCAAGTGAATTATATGCAGAATAAATTAATTTGGCAAATGCCTCATCAGATCGAATCGATGCGCGGTGGTGCGCTTTTGACAAAATTTAATCCTGGACACGTTATGGCAAATTACGAATTAATTTACCGGAACCGCTTTAATAGACCTGTAGCAAATTATAGTATAGAGATATTTCCGATAAGCATCGCTGTCTCTCACTGTTTCGCCTATTTGCACTGTTTCGACATCGTTTGACCATTATTACTAAGCTGTGACTGATATTTATCGACTCTGGTTATATGCTCGGGGTTAATTTCACATGCGGCACGTGTCTAGTGTAGAATTCTAGTATATTAATAATTATTATTAGCGCAAAATTATTCGCCTCCGTTTGTTTTGAATGCCTAGTTTCGCGTTTCAATCATCCTTTGACATGTAAGCAAAATAGAAAATGGAGGAAATTGCGATCGACCTCGCTCTCCATTAGCGACGATTGTGCTCGACGTCTGTTGTTGCCTTGATGGAGAAATTGTTTCTTTGAAGTTTGATTTGCGGCCGTTTGTTCTGGGCAGTTGCGGATTATTTGCCGGATTACGGTCTTACCTTCGGGACACCGCAACCGTTTAATGGTAACATATTGAGAGTGGTGGGTTTCGGTTTCGTTATACTAGATTATAACACATTGAATACAACTGTTGAATAAAGGAATTATTTTGGTTTATATAGTGGTAATTAATTATCTCACTCATTCGATAGATGCTTTTAAGACGACTAAAGAAAAATTAACTTTCCTGCTGCAGCATCTTCACTTTTGCATCGCGAACTGAATAAAATACGAAAGACCATAAAAGATCAAAAGACCCTTTTCTCCCTCTGGTTATTTTCCATCATTTCCCATTATGGCTTAAGGTAATTCGATAGAGTTTTGATTTCCTTCGCTTTGCCCTTTTCGTACAATGAATTGATTTTATGCCCCGGACTTTTTAAGATATTGGGTTTATTCGCTGGCGGCCAGGAAACTTTGTTAACTCTTTTTGATTATTGCCCTTTTATTGACAAGGAAATTTTAATTTTATATAAGTCGTACTGTAAATTCTTTACTTTACGTCCATTTGATTAACACATATCACCAACAAAAAAAATCAATTTTAAAATTTTTAGTTGCATAGATTTAGCATGGCAAGTGGGGCGTTGGCAAATAAGCCAGAATGAATATGCAAATTCGACCGTTAAAATCTGGGGCGATATTTAAGTTCATGTAAAGCTACGAATAATTGGAGCGAAATTGCTTTTTTTTTAAACCATTCGTGAGTCGGTCTGCATTCATAAATAGTCAATAGAAGTCTGGTGTCATGATTAATCAAGCAATATCTGCCTTTACTATTAGTCAAAAACGTCAAAAGAAGTTTGGTTTCATAAGGCCATGGTTTTTTATTATACAAGGTATCTAAATAGGGTATCATCACTTTATTTGTGCATCTAATCTTAAGTTAGATGTGAGTCAAAATGTAAACTGGTTCAAGGAATTTCAGTTGCAATGGAGCCGTTTACCGGAGAGCAACGCGCTTTTTGTGTACGTGCATTTTACCAAAACAATAATTCAATCGTGACAGCACGCCGTCTATACCGCGCTCATTACCAATTACATGATATTCAATTCACCTAGCCCTGATGTTATTAGAAAATGGATCAGAATGTTTGAAGCTACTGGATCCATAGTGAAAATTCATAATCCAGGCCGCCCACGAATCGTAAGAAGTCCAGAAAACATCGAACGAGTACGTCAATCAGTCATAGAGAATCCAACCTTATCTGTACGGAAGCGAAGTCAGACGACTACTCTCAAAAGATCATCTTTACATAACATTTTGACCAAAGACTTGCATCTGTATGCATATAAGGTACAGTTAGTGCAGGAATTAAAACCGAGGGATTACAATACACGGTTAGAATTTGTCAATGAAATGATGGAACGATTCGTCGATTTCAATAACATTTTACTCAGTGATGAGGCTAATTTTCATGTAAATGGCCACGTAAATAAGCAAAATTGCAGGTCTGACGTTAAACCTCGCAGAAAACACGAACGTCCACTGCATAGCCCCAAAGTGGTCGTATGGGCTGCTATGTCTGCTGATGGCATAATTGGGCCGTATTTTTTTGAAGATCAAAATGGACGGGCACTTACGTACTGAGACATGCCATACGTCAAATCGGTCAATTAAAGCTATTCAACAATTATTCCCCAATAAAGTGATTTCAAGAAGAGGCAATATTAACTGGCCTCCTAGCAGCCCGGACCTGTCGCCACTTGATTATTTCTTATGGGGTTAGCTCAAAAGTAAGGTCTACGAGAATAATCCAGCTGATACAAATCAATTAAAGCAAAATATCCAGAAGCAAATAAGATTAATAGCAAGGAAAATGTGTGGACTATTTATCAATAATCTTCGTTCTCGATTTGAAGAGTGCATACAGAGCAACGGACACCATTTAGACAACATTGTTTTTGGTTCATAAATTTCCATTGACTGTACATTAATTTGCCATAAATAAATGATCATAGAAATATGGCGTATTTGGTTTATGCAAACATCACATTGCTGATACGCTTTTTGGACACCTTGTATTACGTTCAAGGTTTTCGATTTTAGGCACACCAACTATTATTCAACTAAATCGATTTAACTTTTACTAAATTTACACTAAAAGCCTTAACCTAAAATCTATAATATATGGGAAACATTTCATGGAATATTATAAAATATAACAAATTTTTGACTTTAAAGTGTGCGGTCACCTTGAGGGTCAACTATATTCATAGACATCACCCCAATAATATACAAATAACTCTGAAATGTTTGCTTGGACCTCTGGAAGCTTTATATAAAACTTCTAAAAAATACTTTACAGAATCATGTGCTTTTCATTTGAAGGGAATATTATAACCAGTTTTTGAGATACAAAGCGTTGAAGTGAGTAGTCTTTGAAAGTAAATTTGTTCACTTCACACCAACACCATTTTCCAGCATTTGAATCCTGTTTATCCAGACTTGGATAAGAATATTTAAATAAACTCTGCTTCTACCATAATGTCAAGCTTTAGAAACTTTCGATTTACTTCGTTTAGATATTTTTTTAATGAGAGTTTTATTATTCTATTGGTTCAAATAGAGGATATAATGCACTGATTTCCTTTATTAATAAGTCAGAGATCTATATCCATAATAAGCCAAAGAATGTTTGGTTTCATTATAATTAAATGAGGAGTTTTAATTTTAGGCATCATAATCAATTTTTTTAATAAAAGTGGGTTCACTGAATGTGTATTTGTATGAGGAATTTCAAATTTGCTAAATTTATACAGAAAACTTAGAATGAAAATTCTTTATGAGGGAACAGTTTGCACACGTCAACGGTCCATGCAGCGCATCTGTTTTTGTTTTTTATAGCGAATGGGACAAGGATGGGTAGACTCGGTGGTATGCTAAAATATTGGGACGTCCGAACTGGTCTGCATTTTTTTGTGTTTCGGGAGTTAAGCAAAACTCAAATTTTATTAATTTTTTTTCTTAATTAAACTGGAAACATCGTAGTCTTAAGGATTAATATTTTTTTTCCTTACACCGAATTGCCTACAAACTGCCTTTACTTTAAACTCTTCTAGGTGTCTGGATTTATTAATCAATTGGTGATCTACTCTCATAAATGGTCAAAAGTAGTCTGGTTTCAGAAATTGTGTTTTCAATTCCAGGCACACCAACTAAACATTTTTTTTTCTTATAGAACTTTACGAAAAATTCGAAATTTGTATGGTATGTTTGTGCAAAAATAGACTGGCTTCATTATTTATAAACCAGTGATCTGTTTTTATAATAAATCAAAAAAAGTATGGTTTCATTCAAACATGGTTCCATTATATTTAAATCAAGGGGTTTCAATTTTAGGCAACCCAATTAAAATTAAAAAAAAATTAAATTGAGTTATTTTCTTTAATTTCTTGGAATCAAAATTTAAATTTTGAATTCACTTGAAATTCCAAAGAAGGTTCATTTAACGTCAAAATTCTTTATACGGGAACAGTTTGTACACGTCAACCCTCCATAGGTGACTATGCAGCGCATCTAATCTTCTTTTTTTATAGCGAGTGGGACAAGGCCCAACTAGCAAATTAACTTCTATAAGGTATGTATAAACAACTATAAGATATATCTTTTAGGATACTAAAATTCCTATAACGTGCTACACAACAATTATATGATCCTTATATAATTATAACTATTATAACCAAAAAGGGCCCATTTTTATAGAACAGTTTGGTAGTATAACAGTTCTATTAAAAGTGTATACAACTCTTATACGACTGTTTTATGTACGTTTATACAGCTACTATAAAATGGTTTTATAGTGTGTCACGTTGTCACATCTATAAAATGGGATTAAAGCGGCACTATAAAAGTCTTATAAAATGGTTGTATAATGCATTATATTTTTTTATAATGCTGTTTTTTCGAAAACAATGAAAACATTTTATCATTTAGCAGCTTAAAAAAGCATTTAATTTTTTAGTGCAGAAAATTAGAACCAAATTATATTTTAAGCGTGTTATTGTGAATAAATCTAGAGGTTGTGCATTGCATTGTTGTAAAAATGGAGTCTTGGGCGGATATCGGTCGTAAAAATATGGCGGGGCAGTTATAATATAGCATATTTTATTAAATTATTTGGAAGGTTTAAATTGCATAAATTTTAATGCGGCGCAAATTTTATTGATAGATTGTAGGCATGTGTTTGGCAAAAAAATGAAGAAAAATGAAATTTAGTTTCATTTTTCTAACTTAATTGTTCATAATGGCGGAGATAGGCGATACAAGAATTCCTTATTTAAACATGGCGATTTATAATACAACCATTTTATCCTGAATAACTGCCTTAAAGAATGTTTCATTTGAAAATAAAACGGTATACAATAAAACTGTTTTATAACGAAGAATAGGCACTATACAACTGTTTTTGACAAGTAGTAATAATATTGAGATTCACGAAAACTAGAGGTTGCCAGATCTTATATGGTACCTAATAAAAATTTAAACTTTTAAAACAGCTGATAAATATTTAATAGTAGGCGTTCTCGGAAACACTGATCTGGTTGACCCAATCATCAGCTGATATCACATATCTTTTTTCAATAGTGTTCATTAAAGAAAGATGCAAGATAATTAGCTGATGATTGGGTTAATCGCATCAGTGTTTCTGAAAACGCCTAGTAATAGTAGAGCGCTCCATAGTAATATCAAATATTATTATAGCTAAAGGCAAATAGATAGCTCATCTAAATTGAACGCCGCCGCCGTGAATCGCTCGGAGATAACAATGCCGGTAACCCTCGTGACGTCAAAAACTACAGTTCTAATAAATGGGAATATCCAATTATCTGTCACTTGTAAAAAATATCCAATTATCACTCACTATTACGTCATGTAAATCTAGCATATTGTAGTTTGTGAAGTCACAAATCGTACGACATTGCTCTTATGAAAATAGGCCATCCTCTTAGTTTTAGTATAATGTCCTTGGTATTCACCTCTACCTTATTTCGCGCATACGCTTCATAGGTTGAAAACGTTAAAATTTAAAGCAAAAAAAAAAGACATCCTCATATCAATCAGCTTGTCGCGCAAAAGAGAAAATTCGGATTAGAAATATTCGGCAATGGCTTCAGTGCCTCACTAAGTACCGAGATAAAGCCATTGTGCCAGTAAGTGCCATTTTCTAAGGAAACTAGAACTATCGATTTGGGAGTTCTCAATTCTTACTCTCGCTCCTTTAATGCTGATGTGTAATATTATAAGAGGCCCAAGTAATAACCAAGTAATAACCCGCTTTCTAATTTCAATTTTTTTCTCAGTTTCAGAAAGCAATTTTGTATTTTCTTCGTCATCAGTAGAAATCGGACCATCATTTACATTATCAAAAGAAGTATCATCAGATTCCAGATTTGGAATATCCATACTATTACTATTATTGTCAGGTTTGTCTTGTGGGATCAGAGGAATTATGTTCTCAAGCTCTGTAGTATCAGGCCTACTTCCATTAAAATTAAAACAAACAATCTCTGGATTACTTGCAAGAATTTGTTGATATTTTTTCTTACAAGCTCTTTTAATATTGCCACTGCGTTTGTTAATTTTTTTCCACTGAGAATTCATTATTAAGTATTATTATTTTAATTAAATTTGTCACCCATCAAAATAAAATATTTTAAGCAAAGCTCAAATTTTAATAATTTTTTTTTTAATTAAACTGGAATCATCGTAATTTTAAGGATTAATCTTTTTTTTCCTTACAGCGAATTGCCTACAAACTGCCTTTACTTTAAACTCTTCTAGGTGTCTGGATTTATTAATCAATTGGTGATCTACTCTCATAAATAGTCAAAAGTAGTCTGGTTTCAGAAATTGTGTTTTCAATTCCAGGCACACCAACTAAACATTTTTTTTTCTTATAGAACTTTACGAAAAATTCGAAATTTGTATGGTATTTTTGTGCAAAAATAGACTGGCTTCATTATATATAAACCAGTGATTTGTTTTTATAATAAATCAAAAAAAGTATGGTTTCATTCAAACATGGTTCCATTATATTTAAATCAAGGGGTTTCAATTTTAGGTAACCCAATTACAATTTAAAAAAAAACATTAAATTAAGTTATTTTCTTTAATTTCTTGGAATCAAAATTTAAATTTTCAATTCACTTGAAATTCCAAAGAAGGTTCATTTAACGTCAAAATTCTTTATGCGGGAACAGTTTGTACACGTCAACCGTCCATAGGTAACTATGCAGCGCATCTAATCTTCCTTTTTTATAGCGAGTGGGACAAGGATGGGTGGACTTGGTGGTATGTTAAAATATTGGGACGTCCGAACTGGTCTGCATTTTTTTGCATTTCGGGAGTTAAGCAAAACTGAAAATTTAATAATTTTTTTAATAACTGTATTTGACTAATGACATCGTAATCTTAAGGATCAATCTTCCTTTTCTTTACACCGAATTGCCTACAAACTGCCTTTACTTCAAACTTTTCTAAGTATCTGGATTTTTTAATTAATTGATGATCTGGCACACCAACTAAACAATTTTTTTTCTTACAGAACTTTACGGAAAATTCGAAATTTGTATTGTATTTTTGTGCAAAACTGGCCTGGCTTTATAATTTATAAACCAGTGATTTGGAATAAAAATTTAAATTTTCAATAAACACTCGAAATTCCAAAGAGGGTTCATTTAACATCAAAATTGTTTATGCGGGAACAGTTTGCACACGTCAACCGTCCATAGGTGCATCTGTTCTTGTTTTTTTTTAGCGAGTGCGACAAGGATGGGTGGACTCGGTGGTATGCTAAAATATTAGGATGTCCGAACTGGTCTGCATTTCTTTGTATTTCGGGAATTAAGCAAAACTCAAAATTTAATAGTTTTTTTTTTCTTTTTTTAATTACACTAGATTTTTTGACACTCCAAAACTCTATGGTTCCTTATACAAAATTACTTCAACTGCCTGGAAGAAATAAAGATATATTATTTAAAAAAAAAAACCCTTGCATAATACTGTAAAAAAAGTCAGGTTATGTGAAAATACATTATATAGCTGTATATAGCGAAGGGTTTCATTAGTAATCAATTAGCCATATAATTTCATAAATAGTCAAAATAATTCTGTTTTCATGATTAGTCAAGCAATATTTACTTTCATTATTAGTCAAAAAGGATTTGGTTTCATAAATTGTATTTTCAGTTCCAAGAGCACCAACTGAAAGTTCGAAATCTGATTTTCTTTTGAACTGAACTGAATTTCTTTTTGATGCCGGACTGATTTTATTAATAGTCAGTCATGATTCGAGCCAAGTTTGGTTTCATTAATATGTTTTTTATTACATAATCAGTCAAAAGCGATCTGGTTTCATAAATTGACTACATAATTTTTCAACTTATGTACTTTTATTGAACTTATACGAAAAGTTAAATCAACAGCCTGGTTTCATAATAATAGAAACTTTTTTTTTTTAAATAAAACCTAATTTCATGTAATAAACATGCATTTTTAAGCTTACTACATACATATTGATTTTCATTGCGTATGGGGCATTATATACAGCTTATTAAAATTAATTACATTATCTCCCACTAAATATTGTTTATATTATATTATATTAAATATTTTGTGTCCATAGGCAATCATTATAATTATGTTTTTGTAACGGGTGTCTCTTCACTCGATTATTTATTGTTCGCTTTATTAATTGGTTATCTGTTGGCCTAATATAAATTAACATATATAGCAGGGTGCATTTTCGTTATTATATTTTTTTTATGTACGTGCCTCAAAAAAATAATATTTTAACTCATTAAGTTCGAATATGCATATTCATGGAAACTGTAAAACCACCAAACGTGTACCGATCGAAATTTAATAAAAAGGCTTCTGTTTATTTTCCACAATCTGTTTTGTAAAAGGGATAAAGCGATTATCGTTTAATTTAACACAAAACGTGCTTATTATTGCAAAATTCGTTTTAAAAAAAGAGTTTCCCATTACTGGGTTCGATTGCGGCAATATCACTAATATAAAAATTACATTAAAAAGCTCAAGGAATAATGAAACAACTAAAACTATACATGTTTTAATACGAATAAATGCCACCCAATTGAATAATTGCTGTAAAAAAGGGTATATGCCAGAACACACAAACATGCTATTTATATTACTCAACCCTCCGGAATATAAATTTGAAAATTGAAATGACTTTCCGTTTATATTTGTAATAAAACATCCATGAAGTCCAATTTGCATTCGGACCGTAAATATTTCGATATAAATTTAGTTGGAAAAGAAGAAAATTTGATCACGTATATTTAATTTAAATTATTTATTTAATCGTGCAACTTAAAAAAACACTCTTTATTTACTTATTTGTTTTTTTAATTTGACCAAATACTTTTCTAAGTTCTATTGAATCAAGTAAATATTTATTTATTTTTTATGTGAAGGAAATTTGACTTTTGATTACGATGATCCAATAGATAATATAACATCATAAATTTAATTAATTCATTTAAATGTTGTACTGAAATAGTAATACGACGCAGTGTATTATTACCGTTATGTCAGAATAATTGAATAATAATTCGGAATAGTTTAATAATTCACTGCATAATTAATAAAATCGTCTCAGCGGTCATAATATATTGATCTAGTAATAACTAACTGATCCTAAAGGGCTTAATACATTTTTATTATCTCACTTTATTCTAATTAAAAAGCCCTTTTTAAATAACTCATAATATGGTAAATGACATGAAAACCTGCGGTGCTAAGCTCACATTTTCTTTCACGTAGATAGTCAAAGGGGTTTTACGTAAATCGAGAAAAACTTTTAAACGCATAATGGTAAAAGTTAAAACCCAGCAAGAGATAAAACAATAGAAATGTAAATTTCTCTTGTTTTCGGTTTAACTGGAAGCTGGTTCATTTGCCCTGCGGCGTTTCGCAATTGTTTTTTTTTTGATTTATATTCTTAGAGAAAAAATGCGAGGCAAAAAAACAGTAATTTCATTTAAAGCCCTGTTTGCCCTTAAATACGTCATAAAATAAAAGACAAAACCCTTTTTTAGCATCACAATGAAAACGAACGCCGTCGCAATATTTAAAAATAATTTGACGCTTTAAGTGAATTTTCAGTAAAAATTGAGAGAAACCTTTGAGGAAATTTATACCTTAATATTCTACACTAGAGCAGCATAATTATACTCTAAGACCACCAAGGTCACCTAGGTACAAAATAAAAAAATCCCTTTTGATACACCTAAAACCCTTACAAAGCTTCTTTTAGAGGGGGTTGGATATTAAATGAAAAAATAATTAGTGAACTGATTTATCGTATGTTTAATGTGCACATTTCAGCTCTAAACGGATCGCTGAATGTGACAAGCAAAACCGATTGTGATGAAAAACTGCCATCGTCGCGGTATAATGGCATTTGCATAATACGCCTATTTTTGGAATTTATGAGCGAAATTCGAGTTGAATTTTTTTTTAAATTAATAGGTCTAAAGTGTAACTGTTATAGTTGTTTAAGTGTGAGTTAGGTATGAGATGGGTGTTTAAAGTAGTTAAACCATCAACGTTTTACTTAGTTTTCCAGTTGGAAAATTCCAGGTGCGATAAGGATTTATCATAGTCTCGTTGGTAGTGAGGTTTATTGCGTAAAAAATAGTTCTAAAGTTTTTAAATAAACAGTTTGCTTTATTGTCCAAAAATTTTAAATTAAATACCCTAACCACTAATCTAACTTTCATGAAAATCGGTGGAAAATTAAGGGAATTATACCTGTTTTTCTACTTGGGTATTTTAATAATTTTACATATTTTTTCATATTTCATTTTTTTACTCTAAAAATATCCAGTTTTTTTATTTTTTATAGATACCCTTTTTATTTTAAATTAAATACCCTGTCCACTAATCGAACTTTCATGAAAATCGGTGGGAAATTAAGGGAATTATACTGGTTTTTCTACTTGGATGTTTTATTAATTTTACACATTTTTTCATATTTAATTTTTTACTCTAAAAATATCGAGTTTTTCAAATTTTTTATAGATATACTTTTTGTTTTAAATTAAATACCTCGTTTACTAATCCAACTTTTATGAAAATCAGTGGGAAATTAAGGGAATTATACTGGTTTTTCTACTTGGCTGTTTTATTAATTTTATACATTTTTTCATATTTAATTTTTTACTTTAAAAATATCTAGTTTTTTAATTTTTTTATAGATACATTTTTTACTTTTAATTAAATGCCCTATCCACTAATCTAACTTTCATGAAAATCGGTGAGAAATTAAGGGAATTATACCTGTTTTTCTACTTGGGTATTTTAATAATTTTACATATTTTTTCATATTTAATTTTTTACTCTAAAAATATCCAGTTTTTTTAATTTTTTTATAGATACCCTTTTTATTTTAAATTAAATACCCTGTCCACTAATCGAACTTTCATGAAAATCGGTGAAAAATTAAGGGAATTATACCTGTTTTTCTACTTAGGAGTTTTAATAATTGTACATATTTTTTCATATTTAATTTTTTACTCTAAAAATATCCAGTTTTTTTATTTTTTTATAGATACCCTTTTTATTTTAAATTAAATACCCTGTCTACTAAGCGAACCTTTATGAAAATCGGTAGAAAATTAAGGGAATTATACCTGTTTTTCTACTTAGGAGTTTTAATAATTTTATACATTTTTTCATATTTAATTTTTTACTTTAAAAATATCCAGTTTTTTAAATTCTTTATAGATATACTTTTTATTTTAAATTAAATACCTCGTTTATTAATCCAACTTTCATGAAAATCAATGGGAAATTAAGGGAATTGTACTGGTTTTTCTACTTGGATGTTTTATTAATTTTAAACATTTTTTCATATTTAATTTTTTACTCTAAAAATATTCAGTTTTTTAATTTTTTTATAGATACACTTTTTACTTTTAATTAAATGCCCTATCCACTAATCTAACTTTCATGAAAATCGGTGGGAAATTAAGGGAATTATACCTGTTTTTCTACTTGGGTATTTTAATAATTTTACATATTTTTTCATATTTAATTTTTTACTCTAAAAATATCCAGTTTTTTTAATTTTTTTATAGATACCCTTTTTATTTTAAATTAAATACCCTGTCCACTAATCGAACTTTCATGAAAATCGGTGAAAAATTAAGGGAATTATACCTGTTTTTCTACTTAGGAGTTTTAATAATTGTACATATTTTTTCATATTTAATTTTTTACTCTAAAAATATCCAGTTTTTTTATTTTTTATAGATACTCTTTTTATTTTAAATTAAATACCCTGTCTACTAAGCGAACCTTCATGAAAATCGGTAGAAAATTAAGGGAATTATACCTGTTTTTCTACTTAGGAGTTTTAATAATTTTATACATTTTTTCATATTTAATTTTTTACTTTAAAAATATCCAGTTTTTTAAATTCTTTATAGATATACTTTTTATTTTAAATTAAATACCTCGTTTATTAATCCAACTTTCATGAACATCGGTGGGAAATTAAGGGAATTATACTGGTTTTTCTACTTGGATGTTTTCTTAATTTTACACATTTTTTAATATTTAATTTTTTACTCTAAAAATATCCAGTTTTTTAATTTTTTTATAGATACATTTTTTACTTTTAATTAAATACATTATCCATTAATCTAACATTCAATGAAATCGGTGGAAAATTAAGGGAATTATACCTGTTTTTCTACTTGGGTATTTTAATAATTTTACATATTTTTTCATATTTAATTTTTTACTCTAAAAATATCCAGTTTTTTTATTTTTTTATAGATACCCTTTTTTTATAATTACATACCCTATCCATTAATTGAACTTTTATGAAAATCGGTCGAAAATTAAGGGAATTATACCTGTTTTTCTACTTAGGAGTTTTAATAATTTTACACATTTTTTTATATTTAATTTTTTACTCTAAAAATATCCAGTTTTTCAAATTTTTTATAGATATACTTTGTGTTTTAAATTAAATACCTTGTTTATTAATCCAACTTTCATAAAAATCGGTGGAAAATTAAGGGAATTATACTGGTTTTTCTACTTGGATGTTTTATTAATTTTACACATTTTTTCATATTTAATTTTTTACTCTAAAAATATCCAGTTTTTAAATTTTTTTATAGATACACTTTTTACTTTTAATTAAATACCCTATCCACTAATCGAACTTTCACGAAAATCGGTGGAAAATTAAGGGAATTATACCTGTTTTTCTTCTAAAAGCTCTTTTTCTGACTAAAAATTCAATTCCAGTTAGCTGACGTAAAGTAAATCCGAAAAGAAATATTTTATGAAACTGATGATACTAAAATACTTGCATGACGTAAAGTAAAAAATAGTTGCTCTGCTCGTAAATAGGTTTGCGTTAGCTGACCTAGAGGAATTTTAATCAAAATTAACTCAAACCCAATAAAACCATATAAAACTGTCAAGGCTGACGTAAAGTGATTTAAAAAAAATGTGCAGATTATGAATTTAGAAAAAATGTCGACGTAAAGAAAAAACAATTACATGCATTCCTCAAAATTATGGAGTAAATGAATGCGTTGGTTGACGTAGAGAAAAACTATTTCCATGTCCATAAAATATGCAATGACTAACTGACGTAGAGAGATTTTAACTATAATGAACTGAAACGCATTAAATCCGTATAAAACTGACGTCAAGTAAAAATTAAAAATTTATATTTTGTGACGAGGATGCGACTAGAATACTGGCTTACGTGAAGAAACATTTTTTCTAATTACATTTCCCAAAATAATAAAATTGTCGACGTGAAGAAAAATATTTACATAGACATTCCCCTATAGAGTGAGTAAATGAGGACCTATGACATAACTATCGAGGGCTAAAAGCAAAGACCTTATTATTTCATTATTTTAAAATGACTATTTCTCTTGACAAACCTAATTTTAAAAGTGATATTAGATTGCCTGTTAAAATAAAATGTATTAGGCGTTTGTGATTGATTCAATTTATATAGACTTTACAAAAGCTTTTTACAAACTGGACCCCCAGTACCTGGGTAAAATAATAGTTTATAGATTAGTACTTTTTGACCTAAAAATCCATCATAAATATTTCCAATAAAATTATGCTTCTATACATATACAAAAAAAAAAGCAATCAACATTTCAAGACAAATTTCCTATAAGTTAATTTAGTAAAATTAATCATCTTTTATAATTTATAGCTAAAAATTTTAATAAAAGTTCAAGGTTTTGTCAACGACACGATGTATGTACATATACACACGATTATAATTTTACCGAAAACGATAATATCGCCCTGTTTAATCTTATGCATGTTTAAAATGACGCCAATTGGATTTGACAGAATAATCGGACTCATTCCCATTCAATTCAAACCGCAACAACGTAATTAACGCGCTAAATAATTAATTAAACCGGGAAAGATGTTTTTGGTCGATAATAATTATTACGGGACCCGTTATGTTACGATGTATTTTCAATTAAAACGCTTGCTCATGCCCGTTGTCGCTCGCCTCGCTATTAAAAATTCATATAATGGAGCGCATTTATAAATAATGGTCGTTCTTATTTATTAACTATTCCATTAATTTGTGTTTTTGACTGCCTAATGGATGTAAATTGTTATTTTCTATTTTTAAATTAGGCATTGATGTGCCTTTACTATATAATATATTAATACGTAATTAGGTTGGACGAGCAACATCAGCATAATATGGATATTTTTACTGTTTCAGTGATACTATTAAAACAAACTCACTCCCTCTCAAATTAAAGGACTTCAGTCGTATGCATTTAATTAAAATTTTAATGCGGCGTACATAAGAACTTTTGACATAATTAAAAATGCACATAAAAGGATGCATTTCATTAAAACTTATGTGTTTGTATGGGTTATAAAAGTGGAATAATTCACAAAATAAAAAACATGAATCTGGTTAGTCGTATCCAATTAAGTTATGCCATATAAGCTATGCAAGCGGTTAAAATTATAAGATTAAACGAACTTACCTAAGTGAAGTTCAATCTTAATTATGTTCACGCCTTGCTTGAGTGATCACACTGTAGTACATCATACGCTGGAACGGCGCACGAACCGGTATCAAAGCCAAAATCGATAACCCCCCGCTAATAACACACACACTACGCCGGCAACCCTCAGTTTTTATTTGAGGTTTTATCTCAAATCGGTGATCACAAGGGTTGCGAGGATATCACGAGCGTAATATAATTTGGGTGAGGCGGGATGTGATCACTCAAGCAAGGCGTGAACATAATTAAGATTGAACTTCACTTAGGTAAGTTCGTTTAATCTTATAATTATATTCACGCCTTGCTCTCATGATCACACTGTAGACGTTTAGAGCGATTTGAGATCTCTCTTTTTTATCATCTATATACTTACACTGCCATAGGAATAAATAGTTCTATACACAAGAGTTAAAAACATATTATATTACTTCCTCAAAAAATATCGAAACAGATTAACAAAATATAAGTAAATAGCTTATAAATTAGGAAAAAAAGACAAGGGTCTCTAACCTATAATAACAGTATATATAAATCCTAAGTATATATATTATACAAAATCGAACTAAGTATGTAAATATACTAGGATACAAGCAGCCTAGCGATCATTGCTTTCTAGGACTGAAGGGAAAAAATCCTCTTTATTTACAACAGGTAAGTTGTAAAAGTTAGCAAAAGAATTTGATTTCGAAGTCCAACCTGCAGTATTTTTAATTAAGTCTAAACTCAGCCCTTTACTTTTCGCTAGCGACATAGCAGAATGTCTAGTACTATGTGCCGACAATATTTCGGTGTTAGTTCCGCTTTTTGTAAGAGTGACCTTAATCCAACGACTGATAGACTGACTTTTGGCCGCTCTGAACGGTCTTTTAAAGGTTATAAATAGTTTTGACACATTCCCTCTTAGAACAGAAGTTTTTTCTAAATAATCATCCAAGGTGGTAGCGGCGCATATATTTAAATCTTTTAAATAATATGAAATACGTAAAACTGGTTGTAACTTATTTCTACCGCTAATTTTAATTCGGTCTTTAATTAAAATTTGAAAACCTGATTGATTTCTATGAGTATTTTCCAGTTCAATCAAGAAAATGTTTGCACCCGATGGGCAGTAATTAGGGCTAATAAGGTAGAAAGTTTAAATGTGAGGTTCTGTAGAGTTAAACTTTTGTTTGGATAGAAGCTTCTTAAGTACGTTAGCACAACAGATGGATTCCAAGTCCAGTTATATCTTGGTTTGCCTGGTCTCAAATTTTTAACACTCTTAAAAAACCTCTTAATCTCAGGGTCTGAGCCTATTTCTGATGATATAATTAAGGATAAAGCGGACCTGGCACAATTTAGAGAGCCGTGTGATGCTCCTTCTTGGAACATTTCAGATAAGAACCTTAAGATAAGTTTTGTACAGTTAGAATATACACTGGTGTTATTAGTAAAGCAGAATTTCCACCAAAGCTTCAAACTACTGCTATACTGTGCCATGGTTGCTCGGGCGATTGATGGCATCATAATCTATATGGTTTCCTTTGTCAATCCTCTCCTTCTAAGGGCGCACCCGATAATATGGCTGCCACCAGGAAAAGCTTCCTCCATAGGGGGTGCGATTTCCTATCAATAGAAATTAATAAGCGCCTATCAGGATTAAGGTATAGTGGTTTTCCTTTAATCAACTTAGTGAAAAGCGGAAACCAAGGTTGAGTCAGCCAAAAAGGTACGACTATGATAGCTGTCGCCCTATCACATATTAATTTTTCTAATACTTTCGGAATTAACGCAAATGGAGGAAACGCATAACAACCAGACTGATTGCCCCAAGAAAGGGTAAACGCGTCATATGTTAAAGCATCGGGATCCCAATGCCAAGAGATGAATGAATTACATTTTGCATTAAGTCCACTAGCGAAAAGATCAAGAGACGGAATTCCTTCCCTAAGTTTTTACAAACTAGATTAAAGGCTGATGAAGATAGTTCATATTCTATGTCCGTATTATCTTTTCTTGATTCAGAATCTGCCTCTTTATTAAGTTTTGATTGTATATAGGTTGCTACTACAAAATTATTCGATTGTTCACACCACATCCAAATTTTTTGTGCAACTTCATTAAGCCTTGGAAATCTAATGCTCCCCATACGATTAGCACATGATAAAGCTATTTTATTATCAATATGTAATGAAATATTGCTATTTTAAACTTCACGCGCAAAACAATTCAAGCTGTAGAAGGCTGCTAACAGTTCTAAACTGTTAATATGCCACTGTTTCTCCACAGTACTCCACTGGCCATTGGCACTTTTACCTTCACAATATGCCCCCCACCCTTTTTGAGAAGCATCTGAATATATTTCCATTACATAATTTTGGACATGTTTAATAGAGTTGCTAGCAGAAAGAACATGAGAGTTCCACCACATCAGGTCATTTACAAGGAACTTAGGAATTTGCATTATACTTTTATATGACCCTTCGGATCTTTTTAAGGCTAAATACTTTACACGCTCAACATTTGTGTAGTACATTTTCCCATATTTAAGTGCTGGAGAGGCTGCAACTATTTTGCCTACAAATCTAGAAAAGTATTAAATAGAACAACTTTTAATATCCAAAATTTTATTGATCCAATTAAGCAATTCTTGGCGTTTATCTAAAGGAAGTTCAATGGTCATTTTAGAGGTATTATATACAAAATCCAAAATCTACATGATTTACTAGGTGTAAAACTAGACTTTTCGATATTGACTATAAACCCCAATTTTTCCAATACTTGTCGAGACGTTTTAACATTATATAAACAGTCATCGTATGAATCACCAATTAATAAAAATCATCTAAATAGACTACTGATAGTAGGTTTTTTGATCTTAATAAATGGAATACGGGTTTTAACAGCTTTGTAAAAGCCATAGGGGCACTATAAAGACCAAAAGGTAAACATGTATACTCATAATTATGATTTTCACATTTAAACCTTAAATACTTTCTATGGCATTTCGCTACCTTTATGAGATGATATGCGTCTTTTAAATCTATAGATGCCATATATGAATTGGAATACAAAAATTTTTGCACACATCTGCGATTTTCCATTTTAAAATGCTGAGTCATCACAAAGCTATTTAAATTTTTTAAATTTAAAATTAAACGTTTTTTACCATTGTCTTTAGAGTTTAGAAAAATTCTGTATAGAAACTGGCCTTTACACGGCTTACGCTTTCTAACAACTCCGATTTTTAGCAGCCTAAATAATTCTAGTCGAATATGTTGTCTATCTGAAGCAGACCAGCTTTTATTCGAACAATAAGACATCTTTCCTTTGTGGTTGCTCCAAGGGGTGTGATAATATCCTCCCAGAGTTGTGTGCCTTCTGGGAGGCTGCGTCAAGTTTTTTGTATCCATTCTAATAGGCCTTTTAAATGAAGATGACTTCGCCTTTAATTCCTGTCTGGATTTTTTCAATCTGTTTCGAGTTCGGTCACTTATATTAGCACCAAACAACCATCCATCTAGGTCAACATCTTCAATAACTGATTTCAAATGTTTGTCTAAAGATGTACAGATTACATTCTGCCTAGAAACAGACTGGTCATGGTGAATATCAGCTAAAAGTTTAGCCCCATCACAAATTGCCTCTATGGCCTCTACATTCATTCACCTTCCACTGACATGAGAGAAGCAATAGCCCTGGAAAGAGCAGCTAAGCCAAATCCCATCTGGGATTGAACCTTTTCTAACCTAAGGTCACGTTTTAACGCCGTGTCATTCACAGCTGCTTTAACTTCCAGGTTTAATTTAGGAGGAATGGTAGCAGTACAGTTCCAAGGAATTTTCAGGTCAACTTCATTAAGACCTTTTCTTAACAAAAGCTCCCATTGCTGTGCTACGTCTGCTTTCAGGAGAATCTGAAAAACCAAAATAAGGTGAATAATACAGCATTTTAGCAGTAATCATGGTCATGATTGTGCAGTATCATATTCATGGTCCTCTAGTCAATTTTAATCAAAATTGCTAGGGATAAAAAAATGCCTCCCTTATTCAAGAGTACCCATTTACGTTCATCCTCTGATGAAGTGTCAGATGGTCATGATTGTGCAGTATCATATTCATGATCTTCTAGTCAATTTGAATCAAAATTGCTAGGGAATAAGAAATGCCTCCCTTATTAAAGAGTAGCCATTTACGTTTATCCTCTGATGAAGTGTCAGATGGTCATGATTGTGCAGTATCATATTCATGATCTTCTAGTCAATTTTATTCAAAATTGCTAGGGATATAAGAAGTGCCTCCCTTATTCAAGAGTAGCCATTTACGTTCATCCTCTGATGAAGTGTCAGATATCACTTTTTTCAAGCGTCAAAATTTCTTTACCGATTCCTTCACCAATTCGTTGGGCAAGCTGGGTTTTTCCGCTTCGGAATCGGAGCAAGATTGTGATAAAGACACCCAGTCACGAAACCGACCTCGTCCTCGATCCTTTCTATTTTTAGAATTTCCTTGCCTCGAGCAGGTAGAAAGAGGGGTCGAACTCGAGGGTGAGCGGCGGCCACGACGTTTACTGTGTTTTATGGCGCTCGGAGATATATTTTCCTTTTTAATCTTCTAATTCTGCGTTTCTTACGAAAGCTGTCTGAGGACTCACTGCCTGAAGATGATGGAGAATCATGACGATGGCGTCGATTAGGCATTTGCACTTATTACGAACAAATAGAACCGGGAACCGGACGATACGACCGTATTCAAGCGCACGAAAATAAAAACTGAGGGTTGCCGGCGTAGTGTGTGTGTTATTAGCGGAGGGTTATCGATTTT